>NC_134487.1:272478692-272503692 GCF_040206685.1 Ascaphus truei | reverse complement strand
TGTCTGAGTCTCCCGCCCGGCGGCAGGGGAGTCTCCCGCCCGGCGGCAGGGGAGTCTCCCGCCCAGTGGCAGGGGAGTCTCCCGCCCGGCGTCAGGGGAGTCTCCCGCCCCGCGGCAGAGGAGTCTCCAGCCCGTGTATCCGCGGAGGTATGTGTATGTATTTATGTGTGTTTGTTTGTGTCAGTGTGTTTGAGTGTGTTTGCTCCGGGGGCAGGGGGACTTGCAGGTTGCCGCTCGGTTCAAGCAGTAGATGCTGCCCCCATCACCGTGCAGCGGAAGCACTCGCCCCCGATGGAGTACAGAGCTACTACTGTCATTTGAGCTTGGCGTGCGGCTGGGACAGAGAGCCGGGCCCGGTCCCCACTGCCCCGGACGCCGCCCGTGCCCATCTCCAACTGGGGGAAATTGCTGCCGGCCGTTAGGAGCGGCGCCGGCGGCTATCGCCGCCGCCGCATATGTCTGCGGCCGTGTGGGGGGAGCGGGGGCCATTAGGAGCGGCGGCGATCGCTTCTGTTTTTTGGAGTGGGTGTGATGTCAGTGTTGGGGTCGGGCTGAGCCAGAACACAGCCCGGCCTCAACTGCCAGCACTGACGTCACATCCGTTTCATTTCTGTCTCCACAATTCTTTTTTGCCCCATCACGAATGAGGTGCCACTAAGGAAGTTTCACTTCAAAAAATCCCCTGCACCAAAAAAAATAAATCTCTCTAGCTCTGTGGTTCCCAATCTGTGCGCCGTGTGGCTGGCCTACAGGGACGCCACAAGTGTGTGTGGATTCCCCCTCGCAGCCCATTCGTCCTGTGCTGGAGACCAGCCCACCGCACTACACCGGCAGGGAGATGAGAAGCTGCAGCACGGAGAGGATCTCCCCCCCCCCCCCCTTCTTCCTGCACCGGCAGCCGGGGACAGAGGAGAAGCTGCAGCAGGAAGAGGAAGCCAGCCAGCTCCAGAAGTACCCCACCCAGTCACCCCAACCACCCCGTCAACCCCCCCCCCCCCCACCCACCCAGTCACCCCACCCAGTTTTATTTTTTTTATAGATGACCTAAACCAGGGGGTTCCCCCGGAGCTAATCTGCAGTGCCTTGACTTGCAAGGACTTCCCGGTTCTCAAAATAATTAGTTTAGGCTGAAGGCCCATGCTCAACTTTTTCTTATTGGTGACCCTGCAGCCATATTTGTAGTTATTTTTTGTCACCCGGACACACACACACACACAAAAAAAAAATATCTCTTGTGAACCGGGGGTCCCACCCAGAGTTACGGATCAGGTACAATAAAAATAAAATAATAAAATAGAGAGAAAAAACAGTAATTGCGGTACTGTAAGTAGGAGGCAACATATCAACTTTCAGAATGCTGAAACTTCACATTTGAAGGATGAAATGTCTAGGGGAGTCGACTTCCTTTCTGTCTATTTCTAGAGCAAGGGCGGCCAACTCCAGTCCTCAAGGTCAGGTTTTAAGGATATCCCTGCTTCAGCACAGGTGGCTCAATCAGTTGCTGACCTATGCTGAAGTAGGGATATCCTTTATACCTGACCTGTTGGTGGCCACTCCTGCTCTAGAGAAATGCATGCGTCTATCGCCACCTGAACACACACTGTCCTTTGTAAAATAGGCAAGAAGTATAGGATAAGTGAACTAATCCAGAGGATTCGGTCCATGAAAAGGAAGCAGGCTAACTAGGCAGGATACATCTTTGCAGTAAGTCAGGATAACACAGCAGCTAGGTACGGTGGGCAAATGTTAAATCTAAAATACCAGTTACTTTGTAAAAGAATTGTCAACAAGAATACGGCCAAATTGAGAAATCTGCAGGATTTGATATGCCCGTGAGGGTGACTGTGCATTGGTAATTGCACTATTTGCTTACAGAAGAGGTTGGAATTAAAATGGCAATAATAATCAAGATTTAATAGACAAGAGCAACAGGACAGAGCAGGCAGAGAGAAGGGGGGTGTAGGTATACAGGTACAGGATGGGGGAAGCTGGCAGACGGTCAGTATACCTTTGTGTCTGTACTGTCCCACGGGATTCCGCAGTGCGTCAGGATGCCCTGGAGCTCCTCCCTGCTCTGAGACTTCATCTGATCCAGCTTTAGAGACCCTTCCTGTAGCAGTCTCACCAGAGCACTGCCATTTCCTGAAACCCACAGGTGCCAAACCGGTTACACAAGCGGGAGACAAGGGGCAAAGAAACAATATCATTGCAGAGGTCGGAAACAAGTTCCCTTGTGTTGACCAATGACTTACATATATTATATTCAAATACATTTACATAGTTATTGTTTATAATTGACTTTGCGACATAAATCCTTTTGTCAAACTTCCTTGTTTTTTTTGTAACTGGAATCAAAGTTAAAATCAACAACCACAGCTACCGTATTCTGATCTCTGAAAGTCCGTATTCAGCTATATTGTATGTAAACAAAAAATGGTCCTGTATTACTAGTTCCATAACTAAGTTAGTTAGATACCACAAAGCTTCGTGGTGGGTAAAAAAGAAAAGAAAAAAGAAGTGACCATATGACCCATTGTGCAAGATACAGCAAAGAAAGGGAACTCATGATTACATTTACAAAAATCCTACACGTCATCAAAACCTCTTTAAGACGACTGTCACATCACATCATGCAGTGGTTAAATATTCACTGGTATGTCCAAATGCATTGGGTTGTCCTACACCCGGTGTGACCAGTAGTCCTTGAGGAGAGTCTTAAGAACCACTTTATCTCACCTGGAACTTTGTGCACCTCCAGATTCTTGTAGCCCTCACTGTTGACGACCTCAGGTCCCCGCATGAGTGGTGGGAAGAATGGAGAGAGAACGGAGGCGTCAAATTTGGTGATGGGGAGGCTGGAGGGGAAGGTAGCTTGTTCTATCACTTCGGTCTCCAAGGTGGACCAGAAATCTTCCACGCTCACCTCATTAGACGTCAGGAACTCCGGCCAGGTGAACTGGTGACAAGAATGAAAGAAGACAGGAAGCGTTCATGAAGCTAAAGAAGGAAGACTCAATTCTGGATTTCAATGCCTTAATCTGGTTAATACTATTGTACGGTGGCTGCATCCCAGAATAGCCTGTCTAAACAATTCTGCACGTGCTGCTTTTCCATTTCCATATTAAGCAGCATTACAAATAAGGGCTCGGACATGGTCAAAAAGACCGTGCTGAGGCGCGCTGAGGGGAAACATTATCCCTATCAGTGCGGCTGCAGGCGTGCGGAAATGCAGGAGACAGACAAATTTAAATTTTGCCGCTCATGCAAGCGCAGGGGCGGTCACGTGACTGCCAGAAGCCAATGGCAGTCCGTGACGTCGGAGCCTCCCGATCCGCCTCCCGAAAGCCTCCCACGCGGCACACAAGCGCGCTCGCTGACACTCATGCAGGGACAAGAAAAATCTCCTGTTTGAGCAGGAGAGCATGAGCGTCAGCGCTGCCCAGCGCCGCTCCCTGCACCATGTCCCAGGCCTAAGAAACAATCTCCCTTAGAGATGGTAAAAGATAAACAATGAATATTTGACATGCTCCTTGCTGTGCTCGTGTGCAGAATCTTTCTGTTGACCATATGTTGCACGCAAGCAGCTGAAGTAGCTTGAATACGTTACGAATGTACAGTACATGGCAGAGCAAAAGGTGAAGCACACCAAGAGAGATACTCATCAAAAGGTCAAGTCACAGCCATTTTAAAGCATTAGCAGCAGCCAACGTTTCGGTGCATCCCTGATGAAGGTGCCTGCATGCATGTTGCTATGATTGCCATTAAAATGACTATGAGTTGACCTTTTGTCAACCCTTTATCTCTTTTGGTGCGTGTGACTTTTGCTCTTTCATATACTTACCACTCTTAGCACCCTTAGCATTGTTCCTTTGCTTTTATTAGACCTTGCTCTGGGCCACCCCAAGTTGCTGGCTCCCAATCCCTTTTTTTGTTAGACCTTAATCAGCCACGCATTGTGGCCCCACTGGTAGCTGTGTTAATTACTGAAGCAGAACCAGGGCAAGGACATCGTAGTTATGTCCAAGGACTAACATGCAAGGTTCTGTCGGCACAAATCCCAGTTAACGTTACCTCTATGTCTTTCAGTGTCAGGGTGTTTGCCACGTTTCTTTGGGCTATCTCCACCTTTGGTGCCACTCCACACACTCCGCAGATCATGTCGTTATAGTCCCGGATGGTGAGGCACTCGAAGGCCCAGTAGCCGCAGCTCAGCAGGTCCTGCACTGAATCCAGCTCCTCGGGGCTCAACACTGTTTCTGGAAGGAAGAGATGAACCATCATAACCTGAATACAGGAATTCATCCATTCTGTATATCAACAACAGCATAAAGAAAGAAGGGAATTGAGAGGGGTTTTTTTTGCCAGGGTCTACAACATATCATGAAGGTGAAGTAGTGACTGTCAGATATATACAAAATGTAATGGTATAAGGACCAATTGACAACATTTTCTTGTGTACTGTAATACTGTAAACTCAAAGACATCATGGTAATGATAAACCACACTTTAAGTAGTGGGTAATCAATCACTGCTTTCAGCTGGCTGAAATTTAGTTAGGAACCCTCTTCAAAGCGATCTCAAAATGATGCCTTTAATGCAGGTTACTAACAGTTTTAGTAATTTTTCCTAGGAGTTTGTGTAATTTAATTTATTTTACATTTAATAGGACAAAAAGTCTGCAGCAGAGTGTTCACCTGGCAACTCCTGCTGATTATTATCACTTCACCTTATCAGACAGCACAGAGCTGTTTTCCATACAGAAAAGCAGACTAGGAAGCGTTACAACACTAAGGATCTATTAAGAGTACTTAAGATAATATAACCACAATAAAAGCACAATAAATCACAGTATTTAAAAAATAAATAAAAAACGCACTAATTAGGAACTTAAAAATGTCCAGAGTAAAGTCTTGCTGCCAGTGTCCAAACCAGGGGATTATCCAAATCCCCTCACAGAGTCTAACAAAAAAGAAATTTGGTCTGATTGGCGCAAAGGGCTGAAACAACAGGGAAAATATAAAACCGGATAGTGTCAACACACTTATGCTGTGCAATGGTTTGCACAGATTAAAGACAGTCCGAATAAGTATGTGGTGTTCTCAGTAGGTGAGATGTAGACTTGCTGTTCTTCAAGGTTTCAAATCTTGGATCACTGCATATTATTTAAAGAGAAGAAAACAAACAAAACAACATAGCATAATACTGTGAATTAATAAGCAATAAAAAAAAGGTTAAATCTGCGATTTCCATCTCACAAATGTCTTGTTGAGTGCAGTTGAATACTAGCTTTCCAGCTTAGACTTAGGAGGGGCTCCTTAGCTCAGGCACTGCTCCTGCAGTTCTCGCAGCTTACTTCGTCCGGGTCTGGCAGGATCCTGCCTCTGGGGCCGTCTGCTCCCCTCAGTGCAGGTTCCCAGCTTGTCCGCGGTTCAGCTGCAGCAGCAATTGCAGTATTTGGGTTTGGGCAGGTCTCTCCTCCACGCCAAGATCGAGCTCCGTCAACCCGGTCTCACTTCCGGGTATGACGCCTACTATGACGTCAGTCGTCAGCTACGGTGGCTCATACAGAACACCCTACGCGTTTCGCGAAGTTCAGCGCCCCTGAAGAAGCGAATGAACTTCACTTAACATTAACAGTATTATGCTTATGTTGTTTTGTTTGTTTTCTTCTCTTTAAATAATATGTAGTGTTCCAAGATTTGAAAGCTTGAAGAACAGCAAGTCTACATCTCACCTACTGAGAACATCACATACTTATTCGGACTGTCTTTAATCTGTGCAAACCATTGCACAGCATAAGTGTGTTGACACTATCCGGTTTCATATTTCCCCTGCTGTTTCAGCCCTTTGTGCCAATCAGTCCAAATTTATTTTTGTTGTTTTCCATACAGACTAACTACAAAGAGACTTATCAAAGATTCTAAGCCGCTCAGATAAGACTCTTTGAAGTTTTGTGATGTCACTTAATAGGAGGGGCACTGTAGCCATGTTAACTTAGTTTTTTCAGGAATAAAAACTTTTAAAAATGAGAAAGCTGGGGGAAAAACATTGAAATCAGACACCCTATTGTATAGTATATAAAAAACAAACAAAATGCACAACAACAAAAAACAAAATGTGAAGAGGGACCTGCATATTTGATAGCACGCTCCCTACATCACTCTACGTTCACCTATACCTATTATAATTAATTAACAAGAACAGCTCATTGCTTAAAATCTGTACATCCATTTTTATTTCAATTTTAAGGCTGTAATACGTTTGCAGTAAGAAGAGAAATAATTCATACCTACAAATATTTTCATACCTGTACAGTACAGTAGGACATAGAAGTAGAAGACTTCCATGATGGTCACAAAACATACAGCGGATGCAGTATTTTAAATTACATCTTAATAGAACGCAACTCAGATTTTGCCGAAAATCACATTGGGGTCCTTCGGAGCCTTAACAGCTCCCTAGCCAGTCACCTGCAGCAGCGTCGTTAACTGTTAAGGTTAATGAACTAAAGCTCAAAAGCAAAACCATCATAATAAGAGGAATTATTATCATGGCCAATGGAACATTGCCAGTATTTACAACCCGAAAGAATACAGCCTCCCCCACTTGATCTTACCTGCCTGGTCCTGTACAGACTCCAGGATGTTGCCGATGTATACTTTGGGGTCTTCACCAAGCTTAATTTGGTTTCGGATAGAGAAAAGGAGGTCTAGACTAACCAACAGCTTGTTCCCCACGTTAAAGAGACCTGAGGAATAAAGCAGATAAGCCTATGAAGTCATTAAGGGGATCTTCCAGAAGCAGCACACGCTGTAATCCACGAGAGACTAGGGGGCTCTGCAGAACTTTGCAAGGTAACAGTCATTTATGTGAAGAACTGAAATACGACTGTGTGCTACAATATTGACAAGGGTATGTATATAGGGTCTCAAAACCATACAGCCTTTCTCATGAGATTTCACATTAAGATAGTATTTTTATGAAGTCGCTACTAGAGGGGCCCGTGACCCAGTCCTGAACTTTCCTAAATGATGGAATCTTCTTTTTAAAGCAGAATGGTCCTACAGTAATATATCTACGGTACAATAAAACAAAGGCACCCTGGCCAAACCTAGCTGGCCGTTAGAATGCTTCTTTCATGATTTCCAGCTGGTCCCAGGATACAGGAAGCAAAGGGTCCTCCACTTCCGTTTTGATCAGGCTGGCGGCTCCATCACACAATGAGTACTGTTCTGCTTATACCCCCCTTCTCACTTACCAGTAAATATGTCATTGAAGCTGTGAATGGCTAGACACTGAGGGTTCAGGCACACCTTAACTTGGGCAGTCACCATTTGTAGACGACTGGCTGTTAAAAGCCAGCACTCTTGGGGTCCAGCCAGTGAGCTATGAAAGAAAAGTGAAAAAGTGTCCCGTGAAAACCTCAAAACCAAATCTCATCGGTACGGGTAGTAAGCCAAATAGAGACGAAACAGCGGTTGTTTTGCAGAAGTCTCCAGGAGAGCATTTTGAGACAGAACCCATTTTACATTAACTTCTTTGATGCCAGTAACATATTTGGAGCTAGGAGTTGATTGCCTATCTAGCAATGGTATCATTGCTAGACAGGTAAGTAACTAATTATGTTTCAATATTTTACATGGCTGTTTAGCTGCACACAGTGAACTTCAGGCATCTCTTTTAATAAGGGATCTCAATATGGGCAGGGCATCTTTAAGTACTAAGCCCTTTTAATTGATTGATATGGGATATTGAATACATTCAAACTAGAGTAGTATCTATATGATGTTGGAATTTACAAACATGTCTATATCGCTGTAACACACCAACATGCAAACAACTTAGGAAAATGCTGCCCTGTTGCATCCTTAAGTTGTCATGTTTGCAACATATTTATTTCAATGATTTGCAGTCTTGCTTTAATGTTTTTACTTCATGTAAAGACAACTACTATAAATGGATCAACTCTGAAAATATCAATAATGAATCCATTCCAATGAAGGAAGACAGCGATGTTGATTTTTGGAGTAGTTTATAGGACAGCAGAACTGAGAAACACAAAATCAGCATGTCAGTAGTGTGTGTTGGTGCAAGTTATCGAAGGCCATCTCTAAGGAAAAGTACAGTATGTTAGTTTCAGTGACTGCCTTAACCATTTTCATTGAGGACACGCTAGGATAAGAGCAGAATAAATGAGTGGAAGGAGATTTGAAGGGTTATGTAGTAGAGCACTTACTTCTTGGTGCCTTTAAATAAAGTGCTTTCACACAGCTGGCACTGGATAGCTGGGGACTCGTAAAAGCTGGCCCAGGAGGTCTGCTCGATGGTCACTGTGCCCTCGCTTACATTGGACAGGACAAGACGCGAGCTGTTGAGTTCTTGGATGAGCGCGAATACCTCTGACAGCTCACACTCATTCTCCGGGATCTGGGTGGTCTTGCGAAGCAGCTGGAGCGTGGTCTGCCGATGGGTCTCCTTCTGAGACGGGCTCAGGGACTCGCTGTCACTCAACACATTGGGATCAGAAAGTGGGGCTTCCTGTGAAGAGAGGCCAGAACATGAGGCGCTAAGAGGTAGAGAAAAAATAGAATAGACCATCACCTATAAGTGAAATCACAAACTTGTGCTGCAGCAATTGCTCAACAGTGAGACCAATGTACACCAGCTATATTATGTAAACAAATCGGGATTGTTCTTTCATTTAGTGCAGGCACCAGTTATACAAATGTATTAAAACAGTACACCAAGTAAAGGGTTTAGCATGGTTCAGTAAATATTGCCTTTAATGTCAACGGATGAAAAAACGTTATTGTTAATTAACATACGCACACATATGTACTGTTTGTATCTTTACCATTGTCACAGGAAAACAAGTAAGCACTCACAGAGGGTGTGGGTCCTTTCTCTGCTTTGTCTTTTGTTAGGTTATAACCACAACTAGGGCAGGTTTTGGGCTTGTGTCTGTTGGTATACATATAGTTGCAGAAAGGGTTCTTACACTTTCCTCTGCCTCTCAGTGTAGCTAAGCCCAGGTCCTGTTGGAAGAGGGAGACAGACAAATCACATTACTACAGACAGTGAGACACACATTAAGGAACACATGGGAATACCTCCAGGGAGCATTGAACGCCTACTACCACACTCACCCGTAACCTCTCCTTACTCTATAATTTAACGCTTTCCTCTTTGCTTCCTAGTAACAAGGAAGAAACCCAGGTGGTATTTTTTATGGTCGACTACAAAAAATAGATTGGGGTCCTTCTTTTCAGATGTTGGGGGCTCAAGATATTGAGACCCCGGGACCTCTAGAGGAGGATGATATAGATCTTGAGTTTTTGAAATTAGAAAAAGTTCTAACAAAAGATACAAGAAAATGGTGGGACATGAAGTTTGTAGAAAAATATTTGAAAGATGGTATCATACCAAGAGGTTTAAGATTGATAAAGAATCCGACATGTGATGTAGAAGATGAAGATTTCAATATGGTTTGGCATGAAATTTTAGATAAATGTTCGAATGAACTTATGCGTCTTATCATTGAACAACATTTGAAAAAAATTGAAATTATTAGATGAGATAAATAAAATAAAGGAAAAAATAGAACTTTTTGAAGGTACTAATCATTTTAAACGTAATGATATGGAATTACAAAGTAGAATTGATGGGATGGAAAAAGAAATAATTACAGGGAAAAGGAAGAAATATATGAGAGATATTGAGGATTACTCACAAGGTAAATATAAAGACTGGGGAACTAATGGAAATTTTAAGTTAAGATCAAGAGATCAAAGTAGGAATAATGGAAAAGACACAGGTAGGTCGTATTATAGACCAAACTATACACAACAAAAATATTGGAAAGGTAAATCTAATAAAACATGAAAGTTATCATCAAACTAGAAAAACAGAGAAAATCACCCGTAGAGAGAAAAGAATTACCAAGAAGTAGTAAGACACCTGATATTAGACAGAAAAATGACGCATCTTATCACACTCCCCATAAAGATAACGATGAACATAGATCTCATGCCAGTCCCAAAGAAAGAGGAGCCTATGGAGGAGCTAGGAGAAAAACAGGAAGGTCTCCTTTTTTAGACGGAAAAGAGTCTTTCATAACATGGGAGACTCAGAACTGTTACGCACCTTTAGCGGAAAGAGAATACTCAAAAGGTCAACACAGAAAAAGAATGTAGAGGAGGAAGAAAAAACAAAAAGGTGTCAAGAACATCAATTCACTGAACATTTTTAATTTGAGTAAGAAGGTTTCACATCCTGCACAGGAAAGTGTCATTTCTAAAGCACTTCCGCTTGCCCCAACTATGGGCCCTAGCAATTTCAATTTATTCATTGATGCGAACAAATTCCTTCGAAAAATTACTATTAAAAGGTTTTTTTATGACTAAAAATATGGAAAATCCGAGGATCAATAACCAATATGTGGTACAGAGCCCATCTGGAGTAGATACATTTCGCCATACAAATTAAAAATCGAAGTTCTATCCAAGTTTCTCGAAAGGACATCATTTAGAAGTGTACTTCAATAGGATAAACAAAGAATTTTACAAAATCAGTTTAGATAAAAACAAATCAAAAAATAATCTTACAAAAAAGGAAAGAGAAGCATTGGAGCAGTTAATGGAGGATGAGGAGATAAAAAACAAGCGGATAAAGGGTGGGTTGTCGTAATGGACAGGGATTATTATATACAGGAGGCTGAGAGAATTTTGGATGATAAGACCTATAAAACCCTGATTAAAGATCCCAGAGAGAAATATTTAAAGGAACTAAATAACCTTTTAAATAAAGGAGAAAGATAGTGGAATCTTAAAAGATGAAGAGTTCTATTATTTGTGGAACGAGAAACCGAAAGTTCCTATCTTCTACCTCCTATCTAAACTTCATAAAGACCAGAGAAAACCCCCAGGACGGCCAATAATATCGGGCATTAATTCTGTAACCTCCAACATGTCCGAATATATTGAAGTTTTTCTTCAGGAGTATGTGACTAAGGCCAAATCACATTTAAAAGATACAACACAAATTTTGTCAATATTAGATAAGATTGAGTGTAAAAGTAGAATATATTTTGGCAATATGTGATGTTGTATCACTTTATACCTCTGTAGAACACACTAAAGGAATAGAAGCTATTAAAAAAAAGTCCTAATACAAGATATAGTAATGATAGACGACCAGATCACTTTTTTATAAGAGTGCATTAGATTCATTTTAACACAACATTATCTCTGGTTTAACAATGTTTTTTGCCTACAGTTACGTGGAACAGCAATGGAGACCAGGTTCGCACCAAGCAACGCCAATTTGTTTATGAGTGTATGGGAAGACACCCACATTTGGTGTAATAATGAGTTTGGTGCGAACCTGGTCCTCTGGAAAAGGTACGTCGATGATGTGATTATCATTTGGAACAGTGATGAGACGAAATTAGAAGAATTTTTTGGATATATTAATAATAATGATCTCAATTTAAAATCCACAGGAAAACACAGCAAAACAGAAATAGAGTTCCTGGATTTAGTATTGTATATTGAGGAAGATCAACTATTTACAAAAAACTATTTAAAAATCAGTAGATGGTAACAATGACATTAGCAATACAAGTTGCCATCACTCCAGATGGTTGTCCAACATACCATTCGATCAACTAAGAAGAATTAAAAGAAACTCAATAGTGTTCAATAGAGAATATTTATAAAGAATAATCACAAGTTTTGATTCATAAATTTGAAGAAAAAAAGTATAACAAAGAAATCATTGAAGCAATAACCAAAACAGATAATTTAGATAGGATATCCCTCATTCATCCTGTGAAAAAACATATTAAAGATAAACCTCGGAAGGATTTTAAGACTGCATTTATAACACAATACAACAGTGAGGCCAGGAAAATTACTCAAGCAATAACTAAACATTGGCATATTTTGCAAAATGATCTTGTATTAGGAAAAGAAATCCCGGATAAACCAAATATTATTTTTACTAAAGCTAAAAATCTAAAGGGTAAATTAGCACCCAGCACTTTTAAACCTTTAAAGAAATCCAATACTAATGGTTGGCTAAATTTGCCCAATGGATTCTTCAGTTGTAAAAATTGCAAAGCTTCTGAATTTTGCTCTAAAGAAAATAATTCTTCCAAATCAAACATCACCAAAGAAGAATTCATAATAAAACAACATTTGAACTGCAGAATGGAATACATGATATACCTTATAGAATGCCCTTGTGGATTGCAATATATAGGAAGGACCACAAGGGCTTTAAAAACTTGCATCCTGGAACATATTGGAAACATCAGAAGAAAAATACAGACACAAAGTATACCGAAACACTTCCAATTGTGTCATGAGTCCAGTTCTAAAGGACTTATCTATAAAGGTATACAACATGTAGCAGCTCACTGGAGAGGGGGTAATCGAACTATTGCTTTTGCCAGAAGAGAGATTTTCTGGATCCATCGTCTCAAAACGATGCATCCGGGAGGTCTTAATGCAGACATAGACATTGGCGCATTCTTATCATTTTTAATATTATAATAAGTATTTTATTCATGTATTTTAAATGGGTATTTGTCTGTTACTGATGCCCTGTTTTTTTCTCCTCTTTATTTCCAATTATCGTCAAATATATTTCTCTCTCTCTCTCTATATATATATATTACTAATGTATACTACTATGTTTATATTGTTGTGATGTTACTGATAATATGTAACTTATGATCTACAATATGTCAAGTACTCAGTTAAATATTTTTTATATTATGATCCATTTGATCTATCAAACCTCCTTTTTGTCCTGCTTATCAATTATTTACATTTACACTAGATAGTCTGATACCAGTTTCCCAGTCTATCGGGTTCTCGGCACAGTCTATTGTATTTTACTCTGTCCCTTGCATCAATTCCAAATTTTCTGTATATTTTTAATAATTATTTTTATATTTTATAATATATTACTATTATAATAGAGCTGTTTAGCTCTTTTTTCCTTATTTTGTGTAATTTTAAATATCAAATAAAGTTCCCCTTTTATGTTCCAGTAGTTTATATCTAATTACATATTTTTATTACTTATGGTTTATCAAGTGTTCTATAGTCATGTATTAATAGTGTATAAATGACAAATTCTGATCAAGTTAGCTGATACCTAGAGTACAATCTTTGTAATCAAAAATCAACCAATAAGGACACAGAAGGTGGTACATATCAATGAACCTTTGACGTATCAACTATGACTCCTGACGAAGCCGAATCACGTGCGAAACGCGTAGAGTCCACTACAAGACACTGCCGCCTAAGTTGCTGAGTTGCCGCCCTGTCTACAAGCATATCAGCGGAGATCCAGCCTTTGGAGGTTCAGCGCCCGTCTACATTAGTCGGTGAAGGACCCCCATGCGTTCCAACGTCTCACTGCGTTCCATAGACATGAAATAGAGATACCAGAAGACCGGAAGCTCTATAGCCAGAGAGGACGGTACATGGCAGCAGTGATCAGAGAAACTGATCACATCTATAGTTCTACACACCTGTATCCTTACGATTTATGCAAGTGAGTTTTATTCATTTATATGTTCTATTTGCCTAAATACAACAGACCACACTATGGTATGTTCTGTCTTTCTTATTGGGATCTGAGAACTTCACATCACCGCACCTGCGACCAAATCTGAGCTGATTGACTGACATCTGGTCAAGCGTTCACATACCAAACTATATTTGGAAACTGCTTTAATCTTTTATACTAAATGTGAGTGCACATCCCATAGATCATTTTTGCATACCTCACCCACATAGAAGACCATCTGCACTATCATATGTTTTCTATTTGTCATAATCTGGTGACATCTGCTCTCCCCAACCTCCATCAACTTCGACTGCAATTATGGAATGTCAACCTCAGATCCATATTGCAAAATCTTCCCATTGTACCACTAAAAAGTCTCCTAAAAAGGGTTCTCCATTCCCTTTGCATCAGTCTCGTGACTAAAAATGTGCATGCAATTGCCACATACGTATATGACTGTATAAGAAAAGATATGATCCTCATAAATCCTTCTTGAGTTCAAGAAAAAGAAAAAAAATAGGATACAATTACCAAAAAGTCAGTGCTTCAAAAACATTTGTGGTTTATGAGAAACAACTTCTAAGACTAATAATGAAACAATTCATATTGTAATTCAATGGATTGAATTAAATCCTTCCGTAAATGTCAAGGAGTTAATGTCACTTTGAAATATATATCATTTAGAAGATTACATTGGATGTGTTTCCAGGTCTGTCTTGCATTCAAAAGGCAGAGATGCGAGTTCGCAGTGAGCATACAACTGGGAGTATAATTAGGCGAAACGCGTTAAGAGATTTGTCTACACTGCGACTTTTTTTGATGCGTCAATAAACAATTTTATATTTTTGAAATATTACCATCTTCTTATTTTGCAGTGCTCTGCCTTTTTCTGCTTCTGTGTTAAAAAAAACCCAAAATGTATTGTTATGGCACATGAAAAAAACCTGTAATGAATTTCAGCTTTTAATTAGTACAAAATAAATTCAGCATGTAGTCTCCCAAGGCACCAGGTTTTATTTTATCACCTGTTCAGTGTTTATGTTGGTAATTAATTCTACATTGAACGTCATGCACTTTCAGTGTTCCCTTGAACCTGACAGATAATGTAATACTGCTTCTTGGCTCGTGCACCAAGTGTTATGCCGATGCACGTGAGAATACAGAAACACAATGGGCTAGAGCAGGGGTGGGCAACTCCAGTCCTCAAGGGCCCCCAACATGGCAGGTTTTAAGGATATTTCTGCTTCAGCACAGGTGGCTCAATCAGTGACCCAGTGTCATATTCTCTAGCCTGCTGTTCCCATGCTTGGCCACTGGGACTGCTGCCACTCTCAATGTCTGGTTCTAGCCTGCAGTACCTATACTTGCCCACCGGGAGTGCTGCTGCTAAACTAAGGAACATTCCAGACTCTGATACCTAACACCTCTGCACCTGTGCGCCACCTCCCAGCCTGCATATATAAACCTCCCTTTCCTGTTCCTCTTTGCCTGTTTATACTGGTTCCTTAGCTTCTGCAAGGTTCCTGTGTTTACTGCTGTGCTAGCTATTGCTATCATCTTGTTCCAGTTTCCTCGTTGCCGACCTCTGCTTGTTTCCTGACTTCGCTACCTGCCGCCTGCCTCGGAACCCTGCTTGTTTCCTGACTTCGCTCCCTGCCGTCTGCCTCGGACCCCTGCTTGTTTCCTGACTTCGCTCCCTGCTGTTCCTGCCACTGGGATCCACTTCAGCCGAAGTCCAATTCTTGACAGAATAAACAGGACCTACCATGGATTCCGCCGGAACAGACCTGGCCCAGGCTCAGACACTGCAGGACTTACAACGTATCATGGTTGGTTTCCAAGAACAACAAGGACACCTTATCAAACGTCTTGGTCACGTGGAAGAACAGGATACTCTCCGGAAAGAACGGGATGCCCGCCAGGTAGAACGTGATGCCCGCTGGGAAGAATGTGTCGTCCGTGCGGAAGGATGTGCCCTCCGCTCAGAGGAACGAGCTGCCGCCGCAGAAGCTGAAAACCGTGAACTACGTGCAGCTTTAATCACCGCATCTGTTCAAAAGACTCTGACTGTGCAAACCGCGCCCCGTGTAACCCTTCCAGAAAAATTTGGAGGAAAAAGACAATCTTTTCGGGATTTCCTTAATCAATGCAGACATGTGTTCAAGCTTCAGCCTACCATCTATAATACCAACGAAGCCCAGGTTGGACTGATCATAACCCTGCTCAAGGATGAGGCCCTTGCTTGGGTCTCCCCTATGTTAAAACAGGATAGCCCACTACTAAGGGACCTGGAGGAGTTCATCGATGCCATGAGTCTTATTTTTGATGACCCAAATCGTAGTGCAACCGCTGAGGCAACTCTGAACAATCTTCGTCAAGGAAGACGCTCGGCAGCTGAGTACGCCGCTGAATTCCGCAGATGGGTTAACGATACTGAGTGGAATGAGGCCGCGCAGAAATATCATTTTCGGCAGGGTCTCTCGGAGCAAGTTAAAGACGAACTAGCCCGGGTGGAGACCCCAGAGAGATTTCAGGACTTTGTCCGTTTATGCATCCAAATTGATCGCAGGCTTACGGAAAGACGATTGGAGAGACAGGGGTTCATGCCAAGCAACCCCGGGTTTAGAGATGTCAGTACCCCAAGACGTTCCAGGGAGACTGAGGAGGAGCCGATGCAAGTAAATACACTGCGGGGACCCATCTCAACCGGGGAAAGGAATAGACGCCGAACAGAAGGTCTCTGTTTATATTGCGGAAACAATGGGCACTATCTCGCTGATTGCCCAAACAAGTCCAGGCGGTCTTCTTTCCAGAGCCCTAGAAGAAATCAGCTGCACGCTATTTCAAAAACTGTTCTCTCTGCTTCTCAAAGGAAAGATAACCCTCCTTCGCTACACCCTCACCTCCTGGTTCCTATTATCATCGAGGAAGGAACACATCGTTTTTCAACCACAGTAATGGTCGACTCAGGGGCGGCAGGGAATTTTATGGACATAGAATTCGCCAAGAACAATTCGGTATCATTTGTAGCCAAGGAATCGCCAGAAAGGATGGAAGTCATTGACGGTTCTCCCTTGAGCTCTGGACCTGTTACCCATGAAACCAGTAACTTAACACTAATCATGGAGCCCAATCACCAGGAGAAGATTTCATTTGGTCTCATTCCATCACCTTTGTTTCCAGTGATTCTGGGAATTCCATGGCTCATGATCCATAATCCACTAATCGACTGGAAGACAAAGACACTCACGTTTCCCTCGGAGCACTGTCAGCTAGCCTGTCTACCTAAAACTCCTATACCAGAGTGTGTAGGAATACATAAGATTTCCTCGTTTCAAGAAAATCTTCTGCCGGCTCCCTACTATGAGTTTTTAGATGTGTGTGACAAGAATGCGGATACGCTTCCCCCACATCGCTCTTATGACTGTCCCATTGAATTATTACCGGGTGCTGCTATTCCGTTTGGAAGAATTTATTCCCTCTCAGAACCGGAATTGAAGGTCCTCAATGACTACCTACAGGAGAACCTATCAAAGGGTTTTATCCGACCCTCTACTTCTCCAGCAGGCGCTGCGCTCCTCTTAGTGGGAAAGAAAGACGGTTCTCTACGCCCCTGCATTGACTATCAGGAACTAAATAAGATAACGGCGAAGAACAGGTACCCATTACCTCTGATTCCTAAACTATTGGAAAGAATTCGTCAGCCAAAATCTTTACCAAATTAGATCTCAGAGGAGCGTATAATTTGGTCCGCATTCGACCCGTTGACGAATGGAAAACAGCCTTCCGAACCCGTTATGGGCACTATGAATATCTGGTGATGCCTTTCGGACTCTGTAATGCCCCTGCTACCTTCCAGCATTTAATCAATGATGTCCTCCGAGAGTTATTGGACCAATTCGTAGTGGCATACCTGGATGACATCCTAGTCTTCTCAGATAACATCATGGATCACCAGAGACATGTCCGAATTGTCCTTGAGCGTCTCCGTAAGTACAAATTATACATCAAGTTAGAAAAATGCGAATTTGAAAAAACCAGCATGCAATTTCTCGGTTACATCATCTCTCCCGAGGGTTTGAGTATGGACCCAGGCAAGATTCAAGCCGTGGTGGAATGGCCAATCCCTCGGAATGAAAAGGACATTCAGAGATTTGTGGGTTTTGCCAATTTCTATAGACGTTTTATTAAAAATTTCTCTGGCATTATTGCCCCAATCACCCAACTCACACGGAAGGAATTCCCCTTCAAATGGTCTCCTAAAGCGGATGCGGCATTCGAACAATTGAAGTCACTCTTCACATCTGCCCCTATCCTCATCCATCCAAATCCAGAATTACCATTCATCTTGGAAGTGGATGCATCCGACTCCGCTGTTGGTGCCATTCTGTCACAAAGAATTGGACCCAAGATGCTCCTTCATCCATGTGCCTTTTATTCATACCAAATGTCAACTGCTGAACGAAATTATGACATCGGAAACAAAGAACTCTTGGCTATAAAAGCTGCATTCTCTGAGTGGAGACATCTACTGGAGGGGGCCAATCACCCAATTACGGTCTTTACGGATCACAGGAACTTAGAATTCATTCGATCCGCAAAGAGACTGTCTGCGCGACAAGCCAGGTGGGCTCTCTTCTTTGCAAAATTTCAGTTCAACATCTCCTACCGCCCTGGCTCCAAGAATGGAAAAGCCGACGCCTTGTCACGGTCCTTTCCTAATCCTAGTTCAGACAAAGAGCAAGAAGAAACTATTCTTCCAAAAAGAAATTTTTTGGGCGTCACATTCTCCGCCGATCTCCTCACACGAATAAAAGGAGCCTACTCAAATGACTCTTTTCTTAAAAACCCTCCTCCGGAAGCAGAACTATTTGTATGTGATGGTCTCTGGAACTATAAGGATCGTCTGTTCGTCCCTAAGGAGGTAAAATTAGAGGTGCTCCAATTAATGCACGACTCCCAACCCGCTGGGCACCCAGGTGTCCTCAAGACACAGGAACTGTTGTCTCGCTCTTTTTGGTGGCCTAAATTAGCACAAGATGTTAAAGACTATGTCCTCTCCTGTGAGACTTGTGCTAGGACCAAGACCCCTCGAGCATCACCTGTGGGTTTACTGCAGCCCCTTCCGGTTCCAACTCGTCCTTGGGGGTCCATATCAATGGATTTTATTGTTGACCTGCCCCGATCAAGTGGACATAATACCATCCTGGTAGTGGTGGATCGACTTACAAAGATGGCTCACTTCATTGCAGCACTGAATCTTCCTTCTGCAGACCAGACAGCCAAGTTGATTGTGAAAGAGGTGTTTCGGCTTCACGGGGCTCCTGATGAGATCATATCCGATAGAGGGGTACAATTCACTTCAATATTTTGGAGGACCTTCTGTTCCTCTCTAGGAATTCGTTTAAATTTATCGTCTGGCTATCATCCACAATCCAATGGCCAGACAGAAAGTACTAATCAGACTTTGGAACAATACTTACGATGTTTTGTTTGTCATCTCCAGGATGACTGGATTGATTTCCTACCATTAGCCGAGTGTTCATACAACAATTCACATCATTCTTCGACTCAGAAGAGCCCCTTTTTCTCAAATTATGGATTTCATCCAACCTTTATTCCTCGTTTTCCATCTTCGGGCCCCATTCCGGCAGTTACAGAGAAACTGGAGACTCTGCGAGACATCCAGGAGACCCTCAAAGAGACACTTCGTGAGACTCAAGTAAAGTACAAAAGAGCAGCAGACCAACACCGCAGACCCTCCCCAGAATTTCAAGTCGGGGATAAAGTCTGGCTTTCTACAAGAAATCTACGTCTAAAGGTTCCAACCATTAAATTGGGCCAAAAATACATCGGGCCATTTCGCATCTCAGCACTAATAAATCCTGTGTCCTTCAGATAAGAGCTTCCTGAGACCATCAAAATACACCCTGTGTTTCATTCTTCTCTGCTGAAACCTTTCCGTGAGAATCCGTTTCCTGGACGGAGACTTCCTCCCCCTGAACCTGTCCTCGTGGATAACGAAGAGGAATTCATTGTGGAGAGAATTTTGGATTCCAGGTTACACCGAGGGAAACTACAGTACCTGGTTCACTGGGGGGGCTATGGCCCAGAGGAAAGGTCTTGGGAACCCAAAGATTTTGTACATGCTCCGTGACTAGTCAAAGCTTTTCACCGGAGATATCCAGACAAGCCTAGCAAGGATCGTCCGGAGAACGCTCTTGGGAGGGGGGAGTAATGTCATATTCTCTAGCCTGCTGTTCCCATGCTTGGCCACCGGGACTGCTGCCACTCTCAATGTCTGGTTCTAGATTGCAGTACCTATACTTGCCCACCGGGAGTGCTGCTGCTAAACTAAGGAACATTCCAGACTCTGATACATGGCACCTCTGCACCTGTGCTCCACCTCCCAGCCTGCATATATAAACCTCCCTTTCCTGTTCCTCTTTGCCTGTTTATACTGGTTCCTTAGCTTCTGCAAGGTTCCTGTGTTTACTGCTGTGCTAGCTATTGCTATCATCCTGTTCCAGTTTCCTCGTTGCCGACCTCTGCTTGTTTCCTGACTTCGCTACCTGCCGCCTGCCTCGGACCCCTGCTTGTTTCCTGACTTCGCTCCCTGCTGTTCCTGCCACTGGGATCCACTTCAGCCGAAGTCCAATCCTTGACACCCAGTCAAAGCCACCATTGCTGAAGCAGGCATATCCTGAAAACCTAACCTGCTGGTGGCTCTTGAAGACTGGAGTTGGCCAACCCTGGACTAGACCCACAAAGCTTCGTTAAATGAGGCCCATAACATGACGTTACCTTAAATAGGGACCGACCTTGTGTTCCCTGAGGCTAATGCCTATCCTCAAAGCTAGTTATATGCAACAACAATGGGCGGACTTCCTTTCTCACCTTACTTTTAAAAAGTAGCGCTCTGTCCCAATAACATGACGCTAAGTATGTCTTAGGGCTGTTCTATAGAGGGCGCGCTTGCTGCCCCGTGCTCGCGCGCGGCAGTTATAGTTGGCTGAGGTTAGTCAGCCTTTCTATAATGGTGCCGCGCGCACGGCAGTGAGCATGGAACTGGCCGACAGGGGGTAAGATGAGGAAAATAAAGATTCTGCGCCGCTACCGAAGCTGAAATGTATGTATATGTATGTATGTATGTATGTATAGTGTTAATAAATAATTTATTCCAACGTATTTATTTATTATAAACGTAACACAATACACACACACAAAGTATGCGGCACGTGCGTTCGCAAAGGCACGCGCGCGCACAGCCGCACACACTATATTACGGGCTTTAGCAATACTCCCATCCAGATTCTCCAATAGGTCTTTAACTCAAGTTGAGAAAGAGAAGAGAGGGAAATAATGCTATGTTAGTAAAATCATACCCAATTGTGGTGTTACACCCTGGAAAAAGCCCTATTTCAGTGTGTGGATGTGAGTAACGATATGTTTAGGTATGATGACCTAACTGAGGTAACGTTAAGCCCCCATGTTCACTGTAACAGACTTTAGTGGATATGCCATTATGATAATGCCTCATTTGCATGCCATTATCACCCACGGGCGATATAGTTAATGCTATGCTCTTTGAAGATACAGCATTAGTGTTAACGTGATAAGTTAGGTTAATGTCACGTTGAAGTGACTTAAACGGAGCTGTGTGGATCTGGGCCAATGAATCTCTGCAGAAATATATCTATGCTAATTTTAAATGTTTCCCAATACACATTGAGATATAGGGGGGGCGGGCTGTGTAACACGTCTGATTTCACTATAAAATTAATGCGAAGAGATGCATTTTGAGCTTTTGGCATGTATTCATTATGTTGTGAAGCTACCACGTAGTGCTGGGGAAGATATCAGTTCCATCCAAATGAATGGCATATTCTACAGCACAGGGAAGCAGCTTCAGAACATACTGAATACAGGCCTTTATATTTTGTGTGTGTGCCTGTGCTGCTAGATCTGAGCTGCCAGAAAGCTCAGCACATACATATAATAAAGTAGAAAATAACAGTGCACCAGATTGTGAATCTATATATATAAATATATATATATATATATATATATATATGTACTAGCTGAGAGACCCGGCGTTGCCCGGGATGTAATGTTCCCGTTCCTCTCTCTCTCCTCCCCCCTCTCTCTGTTTGTCCCCCATTCACATCAATCCAGTCCCCCCCCCTCCCTCCTTTACAGCTTCATGTAGCGTGTGTGCGTCAGTCACTGTGTGTTTGCGCACGCGTCAGTGAGTCTGAGGCAGAAACACAAACACACACAGACTGACTGACGCACACACAGTCAGTGTGTGCGTGTGTGTGTGCCTCAGTCAGTGTGTGCGTGCGTGCGTCAGTCAGGGTTTGTGTGCGCGTCAGTCAGTGTGTGCGTGCGTGCGGCAGTCAGTCAGTGTGTGTGTGCGCGTGCGGCAGTCAGTGTGTGTGTGTGGGGGTGTGGTGTGCGCGCGGCAGTCAGTGTGTGTGGGGGTGTGTGCGCGCGCGTCAGTCGGTGTGTGTGTGTCAGTCGGTGTGTGTGTGTCAGTCGGTGTGTGTGTGTCAGTCGGTTGTGTGTGTGTCAGTCGGTGTGTGTGGTCAGTCAGTGTGTGTGTCAGTCAGTGTGTGTGTGTCAGTCAGTGTGTGTGTGTCAGGCAGTGTGTGTGTGTCAGTCAGTGTGTGTGTGTCAGTCAGTGTGTGTGTCAGTCAGTGTGTGTGTGTGTGCGCGCGTCAGTTAGTGTGTGTGTGTGTGAGCCAGTGTGTGTGTGAGCCAGTGTGTGTCTGTGAGTCAGTGTGTGTGTGTCAGTCAGTGTGTGTGTGTCAGTCAGTGTGTGTGTGTCAGTCAGTGTGTGTGTGTCAGTCAGTGTGTGTGTGTCAGTCAGTGTGTGTGTGTCAGTCAGTGTGTGTGTGTCAGTCAGTGTGTGTGTGTCAGTCAGTGTGTGGTGTGTCAGTCAGTGTGTGTGCGCGCGTCAGTTAGTGTGCGTGTGTGTGTGCGTCAGTCAGCGTGCGTGTGTCAGTAAGTTGTGTGTGTCAGTCAGTGTGTGGGAGGTGATGTGAGTGGAGCGCCGGGGAGGGGGAGCACCAGGAAGGGGAGTCAGGGGAGGGGAGGTGAGTCAGCAGCGGGGAGGTGGGTCAGCGCCAGGGAGGTGAATGAGCGGCGGGGAGGGAGGTGAGTGTGATGGGGGTGTAGGAGGTGTGTGTGTGTGTATAACCCGGCGTTGGCCGGGAGGCAGGGAGGGGGGGAGTGAAAGGCAGGGGGAGTGAGCGCCGGGGAGGGGGAGGTGAGTCAGCACCGGAAGAGGGAGGTGAATGTGATGGGGGGGAGGAGAGGTGTGTGTATACCCGGCGTTGCCGAGGCAGGGGGGGGGGCGTCAAAGGCAGGGGGGGGGAGCGTCAAGGGGAGGGGGGGAGGCGTCAAAGGGAGGGGGGGGGGTCAAAGGGAGGGGGGGGCGTCAAAGGGAGGGGGGGGCGTCAAAGGGAGGGGGGGGCGTGAAAGGGAGGGGGGGGGGCATCAAAGGGAGGGGGGGGGCATCAAAGGGAGGGGGGGGGGCCTCAAAGGGAGAGGGGAGGGTGGCGTCAAAGGAGAGGGGAGAGGGTGGCGTCAAAGGCAGGGGGGGGCGTCAAAGGCAGGGGGGGTGTCAAAGGCAGGGGGGGGGGCGTCAAAGGCAGGGGGGGGGGCGTCAAAGGCAGGGGCGGGGGCGTCAAAGGCAGGGGGGGGGTGCGCCTCAAAGGCATGGATTCCTCCCCCTGCATTTCCTGACCCAGCAGTATTAAGTCCCCTGCCGCCCTCCTCCTGCTCCTCGGGGATGTTGAGCCGTAGAGAGCATGCTCTGGGAGGTGGGGGGGGGGGGGGGGAAGTGGGGGGGTGGGGAAGTGGGGGGAGCGACACACGCGACACCTACCTGTACTTCCGGGTGCCACCATCTTCTCACTGGGCGCCGCGAGGGAGGAAGGGGGTCCTTCCGGGTGCCGCCATCTGTTCCAGTTGGAGCGGCGGCGGGGAGGGAGAGAGGTGAGTTGTAGCGGTGAGGGGGAGAGAGACCTGGCGTTGGCCGTGAGTAAAATTTCCCGCTCCCTTCTCTCTCCCTCTTTCTCCGTGTTCCCCAGAGGGGAGGGACGAACAGTGGACAGGAGGGGGGGGATGAACAGTGGACAGGAGGGGGTGGGACGGACAGTGGACAGGAGGGGGGGGACGGACAGTGGACAGGATGGGGGGGGACAGTGGACAGGAGGGACGGACAGTGGACAGGAGGGGGGGGGCAGGAGGGGGGGACGGACAGTGGACAGGAGGGACGGACAGTGGACAGGAGGGACGGACAGTGGACCAGGAGAGGGGGGGAGGTGGACAGGAGGTGGGGGAGGTGGACAGGAGGGGGGCGGTGGACAGGAGGGCAGTGGACAGGAAGGGGCAGTGGACAGGAAGGGGGGCAGTGGACAGGAGGGGGGGCAGTGGAAGGAGGGGGGGCAGTGGACAGGAGGGGGGGGCAGTAGGACAGGAGAGGGGGGGGGAGGTGGACAGGAGGGAGGGGGGAGGTGGACAGGAGGGGGGGGGGCAGTGGGGACAGAGGGGGCAGTGGACAGGAGGGGGGGGGCAGTGGACAGGAGGGGCGGGGGGCAGTGGGACAGGAGGGGGGAGTGGACAGGAGGGGGGAGGTGGACCGAGGGGCGGTGGACAGGAGGGGGGAGCAGTGGACAGGAGGGGGGGGCAGTGGACAGGAGGGGGGGGGCAGTGGACAGAGTGGCAGGGGGGGGCAGTGGACAGGAGGGGGAGGCAGTGGACAGGAGGAGGGAGGCAGTGGACAGGAGGGGGGCAGTGGACAGGAGGGGGGCAGTGGACAGAGGGGGGCAGGGACAGGAGGGGGGGCAGTGGACAGGAGGGGGGGCAGTGGACAGGAGGGGGGGGCAGTGACAGAGGGGGGGGGCAGTGGACAGGAGGGGGGCAGTGGACAGGAGGGGGGGCAGTGGACAGGAGGGGGGGCAGGGACAGGGGCAGTGGACAGGAGGGGGGGGCAGTGGACAGGAGGGGGGGCGTGGACAGGAGTGGCAGGGACGAGGGGGCAGTGGACAGGAGGGGGGGGCAGTGGACAGGAGGGGGGGCAGTGGACAGGAGGGGGGGGCAGTGGGACGGGAGGGGGGGGGGGGCAGTGACAGGAGGGGGCGCAGTGGACAGGAGTGGGCGCAGTGGACAGGAGGGGGGGCAGTGGACAGGAGGGGGGGGGCAGTGGACAGGAGGGGGGGGGGCAGTGGACAGAGGGGCGGGGGCAATGGACAGGAGGGGGGGCAGTGGACAGGAGGTGGGGGGCAGTGGACAGGAGGTGGGGGGCAGTGGACAGGAGGGGGGGCGGCAGTGACAGGAGGTGGGGGGCAGTGGACAGGAGGGAAGGCAGTGGACAGGAGTGGGGGGAGTTGGACAGGAGGGGGGGGCAGTG